>NC_044207.1:2122168-2152637 GCF_900880675.1 Sparus aurata | reverse complement strand
CGCTCAACTAAAATATTCACGAGTGGAAGAAGTACTTAGATCTGTGCACTATAATGTGAAATATTCCTCCTGTTGTTTTTAGCATTTATACTGTTAACTACTGTCAATTAGCACATACTGCACTATTACTCAATATCATCTACACTGTAGTTATAATGTAGTATGAGGCACATATCTTTATGTCTATGTAGTTATATAAGTCTTCTAGTGAATATTTAAGTTGAGCAGCAGACAAACTCACAAATTTTGATTCAGTTTCCCTTTATAAAGTCTTTTTTATATTATTAAATGTACAAAAGTGACACAAATTGTAGTTTTAATGATAATATTTTCTTATTCTTATTTTTTCTATTTAGTAGTAATTCTTACTCTCACTTATTATTATCTTTCTCTATTTATATCTATAGTGTGATATGTTTTATTCTAGAAGGAGCCACTGTAATGTACCCATTCGCCCCCTCAGTGATTGAGATAGAGTATTTCTGATTCTGATTGCTGATTTTACTTTACTTTCCATCCTTTTATCATGTGCACCTGTCAGGTTAGTCAGATCATTTACTTGATTAAAACTGGTGACAGTGGTGATTTGAAATGGTGACAGTGCTGCATTCAAAAATCCTAAATACTTATCTACTTAAAAGTAAAGGTGCACAAGTATTAGCGTCAACAACTACTTTAAGTCCCAAAATAAAAGTACTGCTTATGAGAGGATCTTGTATATCACTGAATTACATTGAATAATTTCAAAGTTGCAGCTGGTAAAGTTGGAGCTTATTCGTGTCATTGTATATACCGCTGTGTAGCTTAACCTATAATAATATATCATATTTTATTTGCTGATTTAAAGAAGTAACTGCAAATAAACTTCTAACTAATGTTTTAAAAATAAATGTAGTGGAGTAAAAAGTACTGAATAAAATCACTGTTGTCCCCGGCCTGTCACAGTCCTCCTCATGTCTCCACCCTACCTTGCTCAGGAGCTTCAGCTGCAGGCTCTGCGCTGCTTTCAGCTGCCGCCGAAGCCTCTGCAGGTGCTGCTGCCGAAGCCTCCACAGGTGCTGCTGCCTCTGCAGGCGGACTGTCTGCAGCAGGCGGAGCATCCTCAGCTGCAGGTGGAGCTGCAGCGGTGTTGTCTGCAGACGTTGCAGCTGCAGCGGGTTCGTCTGCTGGTTTAGCATCGCCGCCCTGAGCAGGTGTCTGGTCCGGAATGGTTTCGCTGTCCTCGGCTACTTTCCCATTCTCATTGGCTGCTCCTGTCAGGAACACGAATATTGACACAGAGTGAGATCCAAACATCCAAAAAAAAAAAAAACTGATTGAAGGTGGTGGACAGTAACCAAGTACATTCACTAAAGTAACTTGTATATCTTATTTTTTGTGAGTTGATTTTGAATTAGAATAAGAAACTGAAGGATGAGATGTTCTCTTATGTGTCAAGTATATGATGATCTTACAGAATTTAGTGTTTACAGTTGTAATGCAGCAGTAATATTATGTAAAAACATCAGATATAATGGTAAAACATTGAGAGGAACCACCACACAATGAGTACTTTTACTTTTCATTCTTTAACTGTATAAGGTACATTTTGCTGCTCATAGTTACATGATTTTAGTTAGAAAGTATAGCAGAGAAAAAAGTTCACTAGACTACACAGGTTCTGGAGAACCTATATAAGTTTCATAGCAAAACTTCTGCTAACGTTAATGGATCAGAATACTTCTTACACCACTGCTGTTCAAAGAAAAACATAAAAGTGAAATATAAAAGATGCCTAAAACTACTTCAGATCTGATGCAGATTCGCTAAGAGTGCAGGTAAGTGTGCAGAATTCACAAATCGCTCACTCTGTCATGTCTTTTTTTCTTCTTTTGATAGATGAGTTTTACTAAAGACCATTCAGTCAAACACGTCAAACACACAGTATATCTGAATCAAAGTCCATATTATTGCTGTTCATAATATTAAGCGTGAGAAGGAAAAATCTCTGGATGTGATAACATGAGAATCATCATCAGGTTTATGCGAGACGCAAAAATAAGTGTTTAAATTCTAATCTTGCAGTGTCAATTTCTGATGTGAGACACAGGACTTGTGTTTTTTTTTCTACTTTGGGTTAAACTTTCATCATCTATTAAGTTACATTAAAGTTCCTGGTTCTACCTGAGTCCTTCTCTCTGCCTTGCTTTCCTGTCATCTCTTTCCAATAATGGTTTCCATCGTGTTTGTTTACTTTATGTTTGTGTTGCCTACGTGATGCCAGCAGAGTTGACTTAACCCAAAAGCAGTTAGTTAACAAGTAACAAATACCATTGCGGGTGCCATGCAACACTGGAAACAACCTGTCAAACAATATTCAGGCAGCTTTTGAGATTCTTTCATTTGCTGAATGATCAGACAGTAAAGACTATCTGTTGCAAAAAAGATAAATAAATGTGATTACATCTCACAAGCGTGGATTCGAGCAGACAAAAAAATAAACCCAAATGTAATTATCATGTTTCGCACTTGATAGCTACCACCTTTGCCCAAAACGAAAAGAGTGCGTGCATCTCTCTAACATCAGAATCAAACTCGATCGACTGTGACTTCTTGAACTGGTTCCCTGCGGCGGGAACATACACACAATAGCATAAAAAAGTCTTCTGCTGACACATAATCAGAAGCTCGAGCGGTTAATGATTATGTGTGTTTTTATTCATAACATTAACAACCTAATACAGCACAGGTCTGAGTTTTAGGAACACACTTTCCTTTTTTTCCTGAAGGATTTGCATTTCAAGTATTTGCATGGATCAGAGAAGTCTTGACCTTTGAATGAGACGTCTTGTCTCATCATTGTGGGAACATTTGCATGATATTTGTCACCTTATTTCACTTTAAAAAGGATTAAAGTGTTTTTTGGTAACAGTGTTCAGGTGCAATTTGTAAGATGCTTTGGGTTGATTGCTGAATCCAAAGTGTTGGTATTTGAAGACCTGGGACTCAGCAATCAACTTACCTTTCTCTTAGAATCGTTTATTGCATTTAAACATTAAATACTTTTTGTGTTGCAATAGTGATACATCGGTGCATCCAATTTGTCAGATGTTCGATGTCAACATGAGAGGGACATTTTTGGAGTTTTAAATCAGCAAGTTCTATAAATGAATGAAGCACGAGTTGATAAACGTCATCCGTCTTCTTTCTTGGGAGTGACAGGTAGCAACAGGGCGAAGGAAATGAGCCATATGCAAAAATGAGATAACATCCTGACAAAATTTCCATCTGTCCTCTAAGACGATTATAACAGGAACACCTCGCTATTCAATGTCAGCTGATAAACCCTGAGAGCGACTTATAAGCTGACAACAGCTGACAACTATGAGATGTTTTATCGAGGGTCATAAGGTCAGAGGTCAGAATTTAGCTGCAGAACATGAGTTTAAACACACTTAAGGAGGGTCAGAGGCAGTTTCCTCAATTCACTAAGCCTATGCCTTTCAGCAAGTCAATGCTTTCATTGCACTAAAAGACTTGTAATACCCTTTAAGGAATGCAGAGAATGGGAGCAAGAGAGACTTTCTCAGAGGGGGTCCCACTTAGTGAATATTTTACCAGGCTTCACCTGGTTATTCTTTGAGTTCTGTCAAATAATGCTTAAGCTGACAGAAGTGCAAACAAAGTCACACAGATGTGGTGAAATGAAACATTTGACAGCCTCTGAAGGTAAGATAGATCTGTCCTGCACATATTTAGAATCTCCTGCGTTGCTAAATGCAAACACAGGATCCAGTGTTGGTGTTTTGCCCTGAAACGTGTGCTAGTTTGTAGTTGCACCACAGCCGGGCCATCTCTGACCCACGGCAACAAAAGGGAGCGTCAAGGCGGCTTCTCCATTTCCTATTGAAACCGTAGACTGTCACCAAATCTGCTTTCATGCCACTGTCTCTCCCTCTCTCAGGGAGGACTGAGCCAGAAACCACTATTAAATAAACACAATAAACTTCCCCATCCTGTCACCGTGGAGCACTAAAACCAAACACACATCAGATACCTGCAGAAATACTTCCGGTGATCATTTGCATGTAGACTGAGACCTCTTGGTGAGAGCCGAGTGTCCAGGCCAGTATAATTAAATGGATGATGTAACTCTATTTGGAGATGGCAGCTGGCTTCTGTGATGACATGCTATTTATAGTATCTTCCCAAATAAACTATCAACCAATCAATCAGTATCAGTACACTTTCGGGAGTTCTTTTAATGTCAGAAATCATTTATAGGGATAATCTGAGACGTGTTATTATGGAAAGTTGACATTTTTCAGATGTGTCTCAGCCTTTAACATGTCTAAAGTGAAGTCAGGCTTAGCGCTTGGTCATTGCTTAGTGCATCAAAGTTTGGAGACCATTTCTCACTCTGCCAAAGGCCATAATACAGCATGTCAAAGTTATTTTTGAATAGGCGATTATCACTGTTCACAACACATATTGACGACATTATTTCTGAGGTTACCAACAAATGTAATTTTCTGTATGTGGCCACTTAAAAAGCCTATTCTTGTACTGAGAGCATATGCAACACATACAGTAGGTAATCTGTATTCCCCTGATACCTCACAGATAACTTTATGCCATTACATCTGAGTGTGAAGGTTAGTGCATCACCTGTTGTGCTGGCTCCGTTGCTCTCGTCTTGTTTATGGACGGGTGGATTGCTTTCTACCGCGGAAGTTTGGGAACTTGTGGAGCATCCCATCCTGTCCTGTGCACATAGAGGACTGTGCGGTGAACTTCAGAGTTGACAGGTGAGGAGAGGCTGTAACTGCGCTGATGACGTCGTGCATAGATATCGTCTCTATAAATGGAGAGGACTCCAAAACTATGGACAGCGTATCCCCTGGAGGAGTGACAAAAAAGACAGGCTGCTCGTCGAATTCCTTTAGTCCCGTGCGTAATTGCGCATCATGCGTTCTTCCTCCAAAAAAAAAAAACGCGTTAAGCGATGGGTGTCGTGGCTACAGGTGTCCCAGCAGTAAGGCACGCAGGTGAAATGTGGGCTTTTGTTGTGTGCTGTAACTTAGGCTGTTTCTAGGAGGCTGGCGCAGGGACAAAAATACATTATTCAGCCAGCAGTCACCTCTTGGGGCGGGGAAAGTGAACCATTTGCCTCGATGAACCAACAACGAGGCCCACTGTCAATGTGCCCTTGAGCAAAACTTGTAACCCTGAGTTAATTTACTGGAAATGGGTAGTGTCCATTGGAAGTGTGACAAAGTATGTAATAGATTACATCGGCTCAATGGAAAAGGAATTGGGATAAGTTTGACTTTTTGTCTCATAATTTTGACTTTTGTCACAGAATTTAGACTTGTTGTCCATAGTAATGCCTTTTCATTTAATAGTCATGACTTTTAATTATGACTTTTCATCCCACAATAATGACTTTTATATCACCATTTTGCCTTTTTTTTAATGTTATTATAATGATAAACCATAGGAATATTTTTCTTCATCAAGCTTAGTTTCATTTTATTTTTTTGCTACTATATTAGGTAAATAGTAAAGTGGATAGCTGAAAAAACTTTAAATAGATCCATGTTATTATGTAATATTAATATAGCCTATAATTAGTGTGAATGCTGCAAGCATTCACACTATTGTTCTTCTGGAATTTATTATTAGTGTGAATGCTGCAAGCATTCACACTATTGTTCTTCTGGAATTTATTATTAGTGTGAATGCTGCAAGCATTCACACTATTGTTCTTCTGGAATTTATTATTATTATTATTATTATTATTCTTCTTCCGTACGTTTTTTGGCACCTATCTCCTCCTACAAATCTTGACCGATTCAAACCATTCAAATATCAAAATGTTCAGCTTGTTTAGGACATGATCGGGTCTATTTTTCTCATTTCTACCTTTTATACTTTTGGAAATATTCAGCTTTTTCTGCAAAATTTTGCCCATTCACTCTTATGGGGATTTTTTCAAATTTCATTCTGCTATAACTTCAGCATACGTTCAGCTATTCAAACCATTCAAACATTCAAATGTTCAGCTCGTTCAGCTCTTTCAACCTTATGCTTTTCAACTTTTCAACTTTTCAACTTTTTCAATAATTCAGCTTTTTCCAAAAAAAAATTAACATTGCAGCAGATGGGAAAAGCTTCAAATCCTCTTCAAAACTCATCGACTTTCAGCCTCATCTTCTCCCTCATACATTGAGCGAGAGACACCATTCAAACTTTAAAACGGTCTCAAGACCTTGAACTATTGGCGATGTATTCAGTTTTTAAAACTTTAGTACGGTTTTGAAAATATTGCAGTTTTAGTTTAAGGATTTTGAGCCCGTCTTCTGATTTTATAATGGGTGTGTATTGCGTCGGTTAGAGTGGGTGACATCATCGCCAGAGTGGGGAGCCTTTCGAAGAATGGGAGCCGAAACTGTCTTCAGCTTGATTTTGATCCCACACCTTTTACCTGACATACACAATATATGGATAGAAATGTAGGAAAACTTGTTGGGTGTCAGCTGGTTGCCTCATTTCAGATGTGGGACATACAGTTTTGGATTTAGAAGCCCGGGAGCGACACGAACCCAAAACCTTGGTCCATAAGCCGCAATGTTAATTTTGAGCCCAGATTTCTGGCCGAGAGCAGACGGTACCTGATTTGTCTCTCGCTGATGTGCCCTCATTTCTCACTCGACTGAAATGAAAATAACATCAACGTGTTCAGCAAGGTCTCCTGTCACTCAACATACACAAATTTCGGCAATTACCATTACAGTTTTTTCAGAAATCGTAGGAGTTTGGGAGAGGTTCTCCCAGTCATTTCTTATGGGGACACTTTGATCTTACTCTCTGTACTTCTCCACGTGTGTATCTGAAGAATGCGTGTTTAGTGCGGGAGCCAGAGTGTGTGACATCATTGCTACAGTGTAGAGCAGCTGGAAAATCTGGAGAAAGAATTCTCTTCAGCTGGATATGGATTCCACATCTTTCACTTGACATAGGCAATATATACATAGAAATCTAGAAAATCTTGTTGGCTTGCTCCATGGTTGCTCCTTTTCCAGCGTATGTGCGGCCATTTTGAGCTCTTCCAGCAGTCTTGCTCTACATCTTTTTACCTTTTCATCCTTTGTTCACCTATTTGAGCTCTTTCGCCCTTTGACTTTTATACATTTTCATCCTTTTTTCACCTTTTTAACCTCTTCCAGCCCACTTGATCTACAACTGTTCATATTTTTTCACCTTTTTAACCTGTTCAAGCCCTCTTACTCTACAGCTGTTCATATGTTTTCACCATTTTAACCTCTTCCAGCCCTCTTTCTTTACAGCTTTTCACGTTTTCACCTTTTTAACCTCTTCCATCCCTTCTTACTCTACAACTTTTCACATGTTTTCACCTTTTTAACCTCCTCCAGCCCTCTTACTCTACTGCTTGTCATCCTTTTTAGCCCCTTTTCACCATTATTAACTCTTCCAGCCCTCTTTCTCCACAGCTTTTCATATTTTTTCACCTTAATAACCTCTTCCAGCCCTCTTACTCTACTACTTGTCATCCTTTTTGGTCTTTTTTCAACTCTTTAACCTCTTCCAGCCCTCTTACTCTACAGCTTTTCATATGTTTGTTAACCTATTTAACCTCCTCCAGCCCTCTTACTCTACTGCTTATCATCCTTTTATAGCCTTTTTTTTCAACATTTTAACCTCTTCCAGCCCTCTTTCTCTACAGCTTTTCACATATTTTCACCTTTTAACCTCTTCCAGACCTTCTTACTTTACAACTTTTCATATTTTTTCACCTTCATAACCTCTTCCATCCCTTCTTACTCTACAACTTTTCATATTTTTTCACCATTTAAACCTCTTCCAGCCCTCTTACTGAACAGGTTTTCATCATTTTCTCACCTTTTGAAGCTGTTTCGGCCTTTAACTTTTCACCTTTTAGCCTTTTTTCACCTTTTTAACCTCTTCCAGCCCTCATACTCTACAACTTTTCACATGTTTTCACATCTTTAACTTTTTCCAGCCCTCTTACTCTACTGCTTGTCATCCTTTTTAGGCTTTTTTGACCGTTTTAACCTCTTCCAGCCCTCTTACCCTACAACCTATCATCCCTTTCATTCATTTTTCACCTATTTCAGCTCTTTCATCCTATAACTTTTCACCTTTTTAGCCTTCTTTCACCATTTTAACATCTTCCTGCCCTCTTAATCTACAGCTTTTCGCCTTTCTTTCAACATTCTTATAGTTTTATGCATTTTCGGCAGGTCGTTCAGCAGATTTCGCTTCAGCCTGCAGCATTCACACTGTATTTTCGCAGGAAATACAAATTTTTCTAGTTATTATTCTTCTTCCGTACGTTTTTTGGCACCTATCTCCTCCTACAAATCTTGACCGATTCAAACCATTCAAATATCAAAATGTTCAGCTTGTTTAGGACATGATCGGGTCTATTTTTCTCATTTCTACCTTTTATACTTTTGGAAATATTCAGCTTTTTCTGCAAAATTTTGCCCATTCACTCTTATGGGGATTTTTTCAAATTTCATTCTGCTATAACTTCAGCATACGTTCAGCTATTCAAACCATTCAAACATTCAAATGTTCAGCTCGTTCAGCTCTTTCAACCTTATGCTTTTCAACTTTTCAACTTTTCAACTTTTTCAATAATTCAGCTTTTTCCAAAAAAAATTTAACATTGCAGCAGATGGGAAAAGCTTCAAATCCTCTTCAAAACTCATCGACTTTCAGCCTCATCTTCTCCCTCATACATTGAGCGAGAGACACCATTCAAACTTTAAAACGGTCTCAAGACCTTGAACTATTGGCGATGTATTCAGTTTTTAAAACTTTAGTACGGTTTTGAAAATATCGCAGTTTTAGTTATAGGAACTTTTAGCTCCTCTTCTGATTTTATAATGGGTGTGTATTGCGTCTGTTAGAGTGGGTGACATCATCGCCAGAGTTGAGAGAGGCTTTTGAAGACAGGAAGGAAAATCTCTTCAGCTTGATTTTGGCCCCAAGTCTTTTACTTGACATAAACAATATATGGATAGAAATGTGGGAAATCTTGTTAGGTGTCAGCTGGTTGTCTCATTCTAGATGTGGGACTTGCGGTTTTGGATTTAGAAGCCTGAGAGCGACACGAACTACAAAACCTGGCCCATAAGCCACAATGTTAATTTTGAGGCAAAATTTCTGGCCGAGAGCAGACGGTACCTGATTTGTCTCTCGCTGCTGTGCCCTCATTTCTCACTCGACCGAAATGAAAAGACATGAACGCGTTCAGCGATGTCTTCTCTCACTCACCATACACAAATTTCGGCGATTACCATCACGGTTTTTTCAGACATCGCAGGAGTTTGGGAGAGGTTCTCCCAGTCATTTCTTATGGGGACACTTTGATCTGTGTCTCTGTATTTCTCCGCATGTGTATCTGAAGAATGAGTGTGTATTGCGTGAGCCACAGTGTGTGACATCATTGCTACAGTGTAGAGCTGCTGAAAAATCTGGAGAAAGAATTCTCTTCAGCTGGATCTGGATTCCACATCTTTCACTTGACATAGGCAATATATACATAGAAATCGAGAAAATCTTGTTGGCCTGCTCCATGGTTGCTCCTGATCTAGCGTATGTGCAGCCATTTTAAGCTCTTCCAGCACTCTTACTCTACATCCTTTTACCTTTTCATCCTTTTTTCACGTATTTGAGACAGAGTCCTGCACGGGTCTTATTTTGCAAACCCGCACCCGCCCGTACCCGTCGTACTTAAAACCGCATCCGACCCGTTTCCCAACAGTAGCACAAATTACATTCCGCACCCGAGCTGACCCGCTATAAATTGATACCGACGCCCGACCCGTACCCGAAGCAAAATTAGACTGACGCAATTTTTAAAAATGAAAGTAAGCCAGCGTGGGGAATGGGAGTTCTGGGAGGGCGCAAGCACGCATGAATGAGCTCATATGAAATATACCATATTGACCCGCATGTAGGACGACCCTGATTATAAGACAACCTCTCTTTTCAAGACTTCAGAAAAAGACTCTGATAACCAAAATTCGTTTCTCAATAACAAAGTCACATACCCTCCTGTCAGTCTCTTGGAAGCGGCCGCTTAGAGGACCACGATAAGCTTTTCTCTTACTGTTAGCGTTTTCAGACGATCTTTTTGGACCCGCCATCTTCGGACTTTACACTCCATAACTCCATATTTCTTGGCTGGCTGACAGTTGTTTGGCGCCTCCGCTGCATTGATCACCATTATCTTAAAATTAGCATCATAGCTCCTCCTCAGTTAACTTGCCACACCATTTTTCATCTCCTGTCACTTCTTCTCCGCTGTGATTGACAGATAACCCAGCCACAGTGTCAGTGACCTCTCTACAATAAGCTGGCGCCCTCTGCTGTTGTGGTCGTGTAGCGACCCAGACAACTATCAGCATGTGTCAACGTTTAGACCCCGATTATAAGACGACCCCACTTTTTCCACATAATTTTCATCCAAAAAAATCTCGTCCTATATTCGAGTCAATACGGTACATGCTTATCATTTTGAAATGCAGGCATATTTTTGTAGATGTGTCGCTAATGATTTTTTTTTTTTTTTTTTTGCATCTGACACCATGAAAATGACAATCGCAAAACCCGACCCGCGCTCTCTAGGCGTCCGAACCGATCCGCACCCGTGTCCGACACAGGACATTATTTTTCACCCGTTTCATCCAAATTGTGCGGGTCACCCATCGGGTACCCGCGGGTACCCGAACCCATGCAGGACTCTGATTTGAGCTCTTTCGCCCTTTGACTTTTATACATTTTCATCCTTTTTTCACCTTTTTAACCTCTTCCAGCCCACTTGATCTACAACGGTTCATATTTGTTATCCTTTTTAACCTGTTCCAGCCCTCTTACTCTACATCTTTTTACCTTTTCATCCTTTTCTCACCTATTTGAGCTCTTTCTTCACCTTTTTTATGCTTTTTCGGCCCTCTTACTTCATCCTTTTACACCTTCTTAAGCTTTTTCGGCACTCTTACTCTACATCTTCGCAACCTTTGTTCACCATTTTAACCTCTTCTAGCCCTCTGACAGTACAGCTTTTCATCCTTTTCCCACCTCTTGAAGCTCTTTCAGCCTTTAACTTTTCACCCCTTGGCCTTTTTTCAACATTTTAAGCTGTTCCAGCCCTCTTACTCTACAACTGTTCATATGTTTTCACCTTTTTAACCTCTTCCAGCCCTCTTACTCTACAGCTTTTCAGATTTCATCACCATTTTAACCTTTTCCAGCCCTCTTACTCTACAGCTTTTCATATGTTTTCACCATTTTAACATCTTCCTTCCCTCTTACCCAACAGCTTTTGATCCCTTGCCTCCTTTTTTCACCTATTTAAGCTCTTTCAGCGTACAACTTTTCACCTTTTTAACCTTCTTTCACCATTTTAACATCTTTACTACCCTCTTAATCTACAGCTTTTTCGCCTTTTTTTCAAAATTCTTACATACGTTCAGCTATAGCAACCGTTCAACTATTAAAATGTTCAGCTTTTTGATCCCTTTCAGCCTTGTGCTTTCCAACTTTTTAACTTTTCAACTTTTTCCGAAATGTAGCTTTTTCAAAATTTTGACATTGCAGCAGATGGAAAAGCTTCAAATCCTCTTCAAAACTCATCGACTTTCAACCTCTTGATCTCCCTCATGCCTCGAGCGAGAGACACCATTCGAACTTTAAATGAATCACAAAATCTTGAACTATTGACCTTGTATTCAGTTTTTAAAAATCTTGTACGGTTTTGAAATGGTCGCAGTTTTAGTTTTAAGGATTTTAAGCCCGTCTTCTGAGTTTATAATGGGTGCGTATTGCGTAATCTAGAGTGCGTGACATCATCAACTGCCGCACCCCAGAGTGAGGAGCAGCTCCAAAAACTGGATTTTTTTTTGCTTCAGCTTGATTTGAATCCCATATCTTGTACTTGACATAGACAATATAGGCATATAAATGTAGGAAATCTTGTTGGGTTTCAGCTGATGGTCTCATTTCAGCTGTAGGACTTACGGTTTTGGATTTAGAAGCCCAAGAGCGATAAGCACTCCTGAATCTTCTCCGTAAGCCGCAATGTTAAATTTGAGCCAAAATTTCTGGAGGATCGCAGATGGTACATGTTTTGTCTCTCGCTCCTGTGCCCTCATTATGCACTCTCCAGAAATATAAATGACATGGGTGCGTTCAGCAATGTCTCCTGTAACTCAACATGTAAGTCTTTTGATGATAAGTATTAAGGTTTTCTCAAGAGTCATAGGAGTTTGGGAGACGTTTTGCCATTCATTCCTTTTGGGGACATTTTCGTCTTTTTCGTTTCTGCTCCTGCTGCAGCATGTCTGCAGACATTTTAAGATCTTTCTGCCTTTAACTTCTCACCTTTTAGCCTTTTTTCACCTTTTTAACCTCTCTCTGTCCTCTTACTCTACAACTTTTTGGCCTTTCCAGTCTTTTTTCACCTTTTTAAGATCTTTCCGCCCTCTTACTCTACAGCTTTTCATCCTTTTTCACCTTTTTGACCTCTTTCCAGCCCTCTTACTCTACAGCTGTACAGAGGGATGGAAGAGGTTAAAAAGGTGAAAAAAGGATGAAAGTGTAAAAAATACAAAGGGCGAAAGAGCTTAAATAGGTGAAAAAGGAATGAAAGGGATGAAAAGCTGTTGGGTAAGAGGGCTGGAGTACGTTAAAAAGTGAAAGAATATGAAAAGCTGTAGAGTAGGGGGCAGGAAGATGTTAAAACGGTGAAAGAAGGCAAAAAAGGTGAAAAGTTAAAGGCTGACGAGGACCGAAAAAGGTGAAAAAGGATGAAATGCTGTAGAGTTAGAGGGCTGGAAGAGAAAGGTGAATACAGGATGAAAAGCTGTAGAGTAAGAGGGCTGGAAGAGGTTAAAAAGGTGAAAACATTTGAAAAGCTGTATAATAATAGGGCTGGAAGAGGTTAAAAAGGTGATCAAATATGAAAAGCCATAGAGCAAGAGGGCTGGAAGAGGTTAAAAAGGTGAATAAAGGATGAAATGCTGTAGAGTAAGAGGGCTGGAAGAGGTTAAAAAGGTGAAAACATTTGAAAAGCTGTATAATAATAGGGCTGGAAGAGGTTAAAAAGGTGAATAAAAGAGGACAAGCAGTAGAGTAAGAGGCCTGTAAGAGGCTAAAAAGGTGAAAACATATGAACAGCTGTAGAGAGGGCTGGAAGAGGTTAAAAGGTGAAAACATATGAACAGCTGTCGAGTAAGAGGGCAGAATGAGCTTAAAAATTTGAAAAAAAGATTGAAAAGGCCAAAAAGGTGTAGAGTAAGAGGGCAGAAAGAGGTTAAAAAGGTGAAAAAAGGCTGAAAGGTGAGAAGTTAAAGGCAGAGAGAGCTTAAAATGGCTGCAGCAGGAGCAGAAACAGACGAAAATGTCCCCATAAGGAATGAATGGGAAAATGCCTGCCAAACTCCTGCGATTTTTGGGAAAACTGTTATAGTTATCAGCAAAATATGCTATGCGCACTGTAGCTCACGCAGTACACACCCATTATAACTAAAAGACAGGCTTAAAATCCTTAAAACTAAAACTGCGACCATTTCAAAACCGTACAAGATTCTTAAAAACTGAATACAAGGTCAGTAGTTCAAGGTTATGGATTCATTTAAAGTTAGAATGGTGTCTCTCGCTCAACGTATGAGGAACAAGAAGAGGTTGAAAGTCGATAACTTTTGAAGAGGATTTGAAGATTTTCCCATTTGAATCAATGTTAAATTATTTTTGGAAAAAGCTGAATTTTCCAATAGCTGGTAAGGCAGACAGACTTAAAAGTAATAGGTTTAATGAGCTAACAAAGTTGAACATTTTGATAGCTGAACAGTTTCTCTAGCTGAACATGAAGTTGTATGTTTAAAGGAGTTGAAAAGGCAGAAACATGAATATCTAAAAAGGCTAAAAAGCTGTAGAGTAGCAGGGCTGGAAGAGGTTAAAAAGGTGAAAACATATGAAAAGCTGTAGAATAAGAGGGCTGGAAGAGGTTAAAAAGGTGATAACATATGAAAAGCTGTAGATACTTTCATTAAATAAATCAATTCAAGCTCAAATATAAGGGTCTATAATTAGGCTATACTGACCCTCATCTATTTATACCAGAGATTTTCTTAAAATGAAGTTAACACCTTTTAGAAAAAGGTCACCTGGGGTAAAACTCCCCCTGCAACCCTGATTTGCATTTGTATAGCTCACAGCATTTTCATTTACATGTTAAAGCCTCCCCTAGAATCAGGGGGAGGGGGGTCATTGGGGGACAACTGCCAAGCAAGGCCCACGTCAATTTCCGACAATTTACGTCAGTTTTCAGTGTTGCCTGCAAATTGCCGCGTGCAGCCGCAAACCTGAAATTCCACATCAATCTACAGTGCCGCATACTGACGAAAATCCCACTTTTCACGCAGTGAGAGTAAGAGGCCTGGAAGAGGTTAAAAGGTGAAAACATATGAACAGCTGTAGAGTAAGAGGGCGGAATGAGCTTAAAAATGTGAAAAAAAGCCTGAAAAGGCCAAAAAGTTGTAGAGTAAGAGGGCAGAAAGAGGTTAAAAAGGTGAAAAAAGGCTGAAAGGTGAGAAGTTAAAAGCAGAAAGAGCTTAAAATGGCTGCAGACATGCTGCAGCAGGAGCAGAAACACAGACGAAAATGTCCCCATAAGGAATGAATGGGAAAATGCCTGCCAAACTCCTGCGATTTTTGGGAAAACTGTTATAGTTATCGGCAAAACATGCTACATGTTGAGTTACAGGAGACATTGCTGAACGCACTCATGTCATTTTTATTTCTGTAGAGTGCATAATGAGGGCACAGGAGCGAGAGACAAAACATGTACCGTCTGCGATCCTCCAGAAATTTTGGCTCAAAATTAACATTGCGGCTTATGGGGAAGATTCAGGAGTGCTTGTCGCTCCTGGGCTTCTAAATCCAAAACGGTAAGTCCTACAGCTGAAATGAGACCATCAGCTGAAACCCAACAAGATTTCCTACATTTATATGTAAAAAACTTTTTGAAAAACTGAATACAAGGTCAATAGTTCAAGGTTTTGTGATTCCTTTAAAGTTTGAATGGTGTCTCTCGCTCAATGTATGAGGCACAAGAAGAGGTTGAAAGTAGATGCGTTTTAAAGAGGATTTGAAGCTTTTCCCATCTGCTGCAATGTAAAATTTATTTTGGAAAAAGCTGAATAGCTGAAAAAGTTGAAAAGTTGAAAAGAAGACGGTTGAAAGAGCTGAAAAAGCTGAACATTTGAATATTTGAATGGTTTGAATAGCTGAACGTATGCTGAAGTTATAGAAGAATGAATTTTGAAAAAATCCCCATAAGGATGAATGGGCAAAATTTTTTCAATGGGGGAGGGTAACTTCAACAGCTGATAGCACTAATTTAGCTGTGACTATCATTATCATACCAAAACCTTAACTACAGACTAGGGCTGGGCGATATGGCTAAAAATTGAATCTCCAATTTTTTCACACCAAACTCGATTTACGATTTTAATCGATTTTTTTTTCTCTTCTCAAGAACAAACTTCAAATTACAAAGAAATTATTAAAAGCATTGCTTTTATTTTAATGCTATGATTTACAACAAATTTGCCCTGCCACTGTAAACAGTGCAGCTTCAAACTCACATAAAAAAGTGCATCCCTTTGAAAAGAATGTGTCCCTTTTTGATAAAATGCTTTTGTAAACATAAATTTAACATGTCAGATTGCTTGCTATTATAGAAACAGATAAGTTTCCATATTGGTATTGATAAAGTGTTAATATAACTTTTATTTAATCCTTTATTTTGCAAAAGGTGCCTTTGTTTACAACAAAGTATTTCATATCCCTGAAGATATGTAAACTAAATTAACATCTGCATGCATTGCATAGTAAACATGACATGTTGGTAGATTTTACTAATTTTTGGCCAGGAAGACGAGCCTGTCTGCTTCCTCTGGACTGAGACATCATGCCCCGTTGTGGCTTCGTAACACAAACCTGGGGTCGAACATTTTCAGCGTGTGGATGAACCTTCTGCGTTTCCACTGTAAATACGAGCAGCATATCTTTAGCGATATGCAACGTGACTGCATCTGTAACAGCTGTCCACCGGGACTCTTTCTTCTCATACAGGACACAATGATTAAATGATTCCGCTAATGTTGGCTGCTTTTTAGCGGGTATCTGTGGGCAGCCGCGGTCTGTACATCTCGTAGTGAACAACAAGTTTCCCACTGTGATCCAGGTGTCTGTTTGAGATGCTGAAATAAATGGTTCAGTCCGCTGCCTTTAGTTGCAACAGCTTTTGAACAAACTTTGCAGCGGACGGTGGTTTGTTCGAGGTCTGACGCCACAAAACCAAGCTACTGACGAGACGGTGCCTTGTTATGAACGAACTCTTTGCTCGCTGCATGTTGTGTTTGTTTATCTGTGGAAAGTCGATGCCGGGAGGAGGGCGGAGCCGACTATGAACTACGAGAGCCCACGAGGAGCAGCGGCAGAGCAAGTTAAATAAAAAAATCAATTTTCATTTTTAAAAATCGTCCTAAACCAAAAACTCAAATTAATCGATTTTGCCGATTTTTCACCCAGCCCTACTACAGACATGTATCTTTTCAAAAATGATGAGTAACCTTTGCTACCCTGGGTGGTGCCGACATCTCATCTGGCCCATGGACTAAAAACGCTGCATATTCAGTCGAATAATTCAGTGCTCTAGGCCTCTAGGGAGAGCACTCTGCACCGACTGCAAGAAGCAGGATTCCATTCTCTTAACTCATTGTGCAGTTATTTAGTGTTCACTTGTTGTTACATTAAGTGCTTTGACACACACAATAGGGCTCTGAAAACCTGTATTGATATTGGCAGGAGGAGAGCTGGTTAGCAGGGGCTAATAGTTAGCTTGGGGCCACTGATGATATTGCTTTTTCATAGGGGTTTTCAAGTACTACAAGTTGCCCCATATTTACACTACATTTACATACATTTTTATATAATTAGTTTTTGACAGTTAGTACAGATCTACTCTTAAATAACTTATTTAGACCATACACTGAACTAACACATGAAAAACATTTGTACTGAATTTCTTGCCAGACACCTGGCTGATCTTCTGCTCATAACACATGAAAAACATTTGGACTGAATTTCTTGCCAGACTCCTGGCTGCTCTTCTGCTCATATTTTCTTCATATTCAACAAGAAAAATGCAAACAGAAGTCAAAGTCAACTTCTGTATGCACATTAGTTTTTAATAGTGCATTTTTTTCCCCTAATAAATAGTTATCTAAACCTTGCACCAGGCGTGCTGTTGTAGTCGGTTACATTGTTGTTACACTGTGGTCGGGCTTATGACCAGTAATGGCCCAATGGGAGCACCACCCTATGTAACACACCTATGTACACCTCCCAAAGGACATTGCACGACGCCTTAACCATAACTGTGACATTTCTAATTCTACAATTCCATTTTATCCAGTTGTCTTCCTTCTCTACCTACTACAATTGTCTTTCTTATAACTGTATTAAAGTAATACACCTTTAAATTGTATGTAGTGGACTGAGTTTATTCAGGCACGGTTTTCTCATATTTCTCACAATACACTACAAGCAGGGTTATTTTAAGTTCCATGACCCCTTGGAATTTTTTACCGTCTAAATTCCTTGAAGGACACACAATGAACATTCTGCAAAATAGCAGAGCCCAACCGACTTATCGGTATTTGCCTTTATTGATTTATCAGCTGATTTATAAGGTTATACAACCTTATATTTAAAAAGTATAATGCAGAAAAACATGCTTGGGGTAATTAAAAATTGGTGTAATGACATAGTTTGGCCAGCAGAGTGCATTTCAATGGGGGATAAAACAGCTGGTGTCAGGAAATGTAACAGCTACCTCACTAATGGTTAAACTATAAACCAGCACAAAAATGATAATTGGCAACATAACATAAGCTACTATGTTCTGAAATGACACACTTAGAGATGCTAACAAAAAGTAATGTTTTGGTTTTAGAACATGAATAGCAAACTTTTGCTGATCTGGTAATTTTTTCGTTTGTATACAATCAGGAGTCGTACAGGGTATTTTATTTTGAAAATTGACCAAATGCTCTTTGTCTTTCCTGTGTCTCTGACTTCCGGCCAGCGCGATCTGCTCTGTGCAGCTTGTTGCACTTTCGTCAAAAATAAACCGGCTAGCCAGACCACAAAGCAGCCGTGCCCGGCATGACTTCACTGTGCACCGGTCCCCGGAGCTGATCGGGACCACTTGTGATTTGTAACACACTATCTACTACTAGGGGATGGAGAGTGATGGCAGGTTAACAAGGGGGTGCTTTTTGTTAATTTTGCTAACAAGGGGGACAGCTTCCCCCCTCAAATCGCCTACTGCTTATGACGATTACATTACACTGCCCCCACCACAGTCTCTATTCAGAGCAGGGCCGGCCCAAGCCTCCATGGGGCCCTAAGCAAAATTTGATTTTGGGGCCCTCTATTACTGCCAATAATAATGATTATTGTCATTATTATCATTACGAATACACTTGTAAAACTTAATGTGAGAACTTTTTGTTGTAGTTAGATTGTAATCCACAGTGATTAATGCCATGGAAGCAGACACCAGATTTGCAAATTTACAGAAAAATCTTTCAATTAATATTTGGCAAAGTCAGCAATTCCCCCTACTGGCGACACAGTAGTAGTCAATACATAAAACCTTAAAGAGCAGCCCGACATGTTTTACCCATCTATGGTTTTTAATCTGAAATGGTAGCAAATTCAGCTACAAGAGCAGCCTGGGGTTGATTAACACTTAATATTCAAAGTGATATAGTACTAAGTGGGATACCGAATGTCATATAGGCCAATTAAAAGTAACAAAATAAACTAATCGTTTACTGCAAACACAATCTGCTTTATTATTATTTTTTAAATAAACTGCAACACCAAATGTACAAAAACAGACAGTGTTAAATAAAAAATATATTTTTTTAAATCTGACAAATACTAGGTACAAGGTAACACAAATGGTTTATAAATAAAATATTAAGATGAATTAGGTCTGAAAACTATGTAAAAATGTACAAAATCTTTGGTAAAATGGGACGGGGGCTTCGGCCATCGTGTCTTTTTGGGAATACGAATGTGTCCTCTATAGGAGGTGGCCCTCTTAATACCTGTTCAGTCCTTTCTGAGTCTGACAGGAAAGAGGGACACTCAGCGGGGTCAACTGGCGGAGCTGTTGATCCCTGCTCCAAATTGGATGCTGATGACGACAAAGACCAAAGATGAAGGACCTATAGGGAAATTAAAATAATATTTTTAGACAAAATTATTAATCTCAGAATATTCTGCAGTACACTGAGCAATTATAAAGGCTGTTTTGTTGTTAACTTACCAGGTACAGCTGAGGTTGCAGAAGACACAAAAGGGACAGTGGGCACAGAGGATAGAGATGGACCTAAGATGAAAAACAAGCTAGCCATGTTATAGTCATATTACACTTGAAAATGATGCAGCTTATTTTCTAAATAAAAAATTGTACAGCTATAGCTTGTAATAAGAAAACAAACTGTGGAACAACTGAAAATTGTTTGAGAAGTTTTGAAATAATATGGATTTGTCTGAAATCATGTCCCTTGTCATATGATTATATCTTATATTAAAAAAAATATTAATCTCAGTATGTTCTGCAGTGCACTGAGCAATTAAAGGCTGTTTTGTTGTTAACTTACCAGGTACAGCTGAGGTTGCAGAGAGGACAGTGGGAGCAGAGAATAGAGATGGACCTGAGATGAAAAACATATCCCTTGTCATATGATTATATCTTATATTAGTATATCTTAATGAGATAATTTGACTAGAAATTAAATATATATGGTGACAGTTTTTGATCACCTCATTCATCAGCCTTGGCTGCTCCTGAGGAGGTGGATTGCCCCTGGGCTGCCTCTTCCAAAATATTAGGAATATATTTATTTATTCACATAATTTACTGTGCTCTGCAGCAAACAATTGCAAACAAGATACCTCAAACTAGTTACTTAACTAAATTAATTAATTAATGCAAAACCATATTGCTAGCAAACGTCACCGCGTTTTTAATTAACGTTAGTTATTAAACATTTGCTATCAAACAGTGTTATCAAAAACGTTGTTTTGATGCCAAAAAGCGACCCAGAATAATGTATATACACTGAAAATCAACTTATTCAAAGTATTACACAAACACAAAAACGTTAGCTTGAATAGTAAGTTATCTAACCTAGTCAGACGTTTTGAACTAACTAGTGCAGTGCCTGCAAGAAAAGTGTATTCGTATAAAAAAGTGGGAGGTTAAGGAGCTTTTTCATGGATGGCCAAATGAGGCTGTGTTTGAAGGTGGGGCGTCAGGGATATTTAGGTTTGTTGTGAAATCTGATATTCCAGGGTATAATTGGCTGTTTTTGACTATTTTTGATTTTGCCATTATATTTCATCTTAAAAGCTATTTACTTGGTGTCATTATTTTCAGCACAACCTCACATGTGTGACTGTACAGTTTTTTTTTTTTATTTTCACATACTGTATTAACACAATGGACCTAAAATCATAAAAAAAACATGAACATTTTTTTTTTTACTTATAATGCAAATATAATTTGTTGTTTATCTAAATGTGTGTATACATTTAAAAAATTTACAAAGTTATATGTAACTATTTACATTTAAATGCAGGCAATGCTCAGGTCTGCCCCGTGCTCCTTCCAGCTGAATGAAGAGCTGCACTGCCTGCTCCACATTAAGCTTCTCCTCATTAAACTCCACTACTCACTAAACACACCACACCAAACACTACATAACACACTAACGACACACTCCAAACACGCTAAATGTCACAAATCTCTCAACTCTCACACACACCGACCGTCGTTGCATGTCAATCATCCGCCTAGGTCCCTCCCACAGCTTCCTGTTCCTCAACAACCAAACTTGCTGCTTGGACACTTTCGTGACAAAAGCCCATTTTTACCGTTTATTCCTGCACCAGAAACAAAGCAAACGTGACGGCGATGTTCGCGAAAAAGCATGGCGGACATTAAAGCACTTGGAATTTGTAAAGCATTTATGAAATAATTTATTAACGGTATCATTGCAGTCCAAACAAATGCGAAATATCACACCATTGAACCACGCAGCAGCCATGTTGAAACTCTCAGGTCAGTCTGATCCTGATCCGCAGAGATATTTGAGGAACACACACATACACACACACACACACACACACACACAGACAGACAGACAGACAGACAGACAGAGGTTCCGTGTATTTATACATAGATGTTAGCTAGCAAATTTGCTATTACAGGCTAACGTATTTGGAACAAAATATCAACAAATGTTACATTACTAAGACATACCTTTATCTTGTCGTTTTTATCTTTCTTCCTTTTTCTGTTTTCTGCCCCTGAAGGGTAAGTCCTTTTTTGCGACATCTTTCACCTGTTCCTAGCTCCTGGATGCTGCGTGCGCACTGCACGGTTGGCTGCACTGCACACGTCACTAGTGGAGCTCTGACATATCGAGCAGAGAGGCAGTAGAAAACTACACTCTTTGTTGTTGTTGTTGTTGTTTTTTGTTTTTTTACAAGTATGTACATTTGATAATATATGAATCATCATTGCTCACACATGGAAAAAACAAAATTAATTCCTTTTTTCTTTTTTAAGTTAATTGCTCTTGGGGGCCCTCTAGTGGTCACGGGGCCCTAAGCAGCTGCTGAGTTCGCTTTATGCCTTGGGCAGGCCCTGATTCAGAGGAGCATATTTCTACCTTATTGTGTGTATTTCCACCTTGTTGTGTGTACTTCATGCTACCCCTGCATTAGTTGGTTTTCCACTTGGGCCATTCCACCGTTACCATCGCTCAAAAATTAATAGTCAGTCAACAAAAAATAAACATATTCTTTTCTATTAAATTGTGACTTGTTTATTTTGAGGGATAGATTGTGTAATGAATTTGTGTTCTCAAATTAGCATACTTGTGGTGTGTTATGGCTCAGGTCCATGTTGACAAATGAACAGTATGAACATGAACAGGCACCAGTGCTCTTTTTCCTTCTGAATAATAAATGGGCCGGGTTTTAATGGCTTTTGTTCCCACCTAATCTGAACTCAAAATGAAACTACACAGTGCCAAATGAATTGGAGTAGTAATACACAGTGCTACAGCTGTGCTATACAGAAAATAGGTGGATATGTATTTGTTCACACTGCTTATAATTTCAGGGCAGCAAATTAACTGTGCATAAAAAGCTCTAGTTGTAGACGTTGTGTTTTAGTGTATCTCTCTATTGTAATGCTGGGTTAGCTGTATTTAAATCTTTGAGACAAAAGACACAGAGTTCATTGTTGAGTAAAAAGAAAATACAAATTCAATTCAAAACATAAAAAAAACTGATACTGACACTGAAAATCTGCAGTAGACTATTTAGCTGATTCACAAGTTTCTTTAATTAAATATTCAATAAGGGCCAAGACGTGCTACTATTAAACATAAATAATGCCACTGAAAATAGAATTAGAATATCAACAGGTGGTAAGTAAATATGTAACTACACAAGGAATCTGAATATGAACATAAAAGAAACATACAGCAAAACAGATGTTAAATAAAAAGATTTTGTGTTTGGCTGCATAATAGAGTTCAGTTCCTCCCTCATCCTGTTTTTGCTTAAAGGGATATTTCATGTTTTTTGAAGTGGGGTCATATAAAGTACAGATGCTCAGCTTTGTACTGCAGTGAACGGGGTCCAGAAAAAAAGCGAAATTCAACCACCTAAAACAAGGTTCCCCTAAAAAAATCTATAATAGTTCAAGTGAATGTTGTATAGAGAAAATTCACATCGCTTTACATCGCCGTCAGACCACCCTTTCTTTTGGCACTACATTTTCTCAACCGTAGAACCTCCGTATCCCTACGCATTAGAGCAACTGGGCAACAGATGATCTGCGAACAGCGAAATACAGTGCGAGGCCCAGTTGCTGGACGAGAGGCTTGTTTTCGATAAAACCGCAACTAAACAGACCGTAGAACCTCCGTATCCCTACGCATTAGCGCAACTGCGTAGGGATACGGAGGTTCTACGGTTGAGAAAATGTAGTGCTAAAAGAAAGGGTGGTCTAACGGCGATGTAAAGCGCTTTAAATTTTCTCTATACACCGTACACTTGAACTGTTATAGATTTTTTTAGGTGAGCTTTTTTTTAGGTGGTTAAATTACACTTTTTCTCTGCACCCCGTTCACTGCAGTACAAAGCTGAGCGTCTGGGCTGGAGTGGCTCTCTATTTCTCCAAACTGAGGCTGCCCTGATCGGTGATTACGGTAAGGAACAGACCGACTATAGATATGTACTTTATATGACCCCACTTCAAAAAACACGAATTATCCCTTTAACACCAGCACTTTACGTAAGATAATCAACTTCTGACATTTCTGTCTGCCAAGGTCTTGACAGATATTTCAGTAACTTTGCCATCAATTGTCAAATTTCAGCAATAAAAGACAACAAGGCCATTAGGAGACCAGCATTTCCTAGAGCCACAACAGCCAAGAGGAGAGACTTTATGAAGGAGTTCTGAAACAGAAAGAAAGGAAGACGTTTAGGTAGTAAACACCAGAGACGCTTCTCACAGCCGGCAGTCATTCCACATTTCAACAGACTGTCATTCCAACAGTCTGTTGGCATCTGCTACTCTCAGTCCGCTGCCCCAGCACACAATATCAAACAGAATAGCACTAGCCACCACAGACTCAATTTCGTTTATTTCTTATTTTAATGTAAACAAATGTTTATGTAAAGACCATGGTGGATTTCGGTGAACAGTCAATCGCGATCTTAAAACTTTCAAAAGGATAGTTAAATTTCAGCAAAAAGTAATAAGTCCACGATTCGATCTGTGATATCGCAGGAGGAAGTGACGCGATCAGTCCGCCCCTCAGGTCTGCCTTCAGCCTAAAACTTTAAAAAGATGAAACATCGTGTTTCTCGCTCTCTTTGTTTTCTCTTGTTTTTGCTCTCTTGTTTTTCTTGCTTCTCTCTTGCTTTCCCTTCTTTTCAAAACCCTCATGTTTTTATTTTTATTTTTCAACATTCAATTTCCGTAGCCTACTTTGCTCAGTTTTGCGACCTGCTCCGAGACCCGCAATCTCTGGAGAATCTCAACCACTTGTTGAATAATTTTTCCAAGTGATGAGTTTTCGCTTTTGCAAAACGTAAGCAAGGACGAAATTAAATTTTTTGCCCTCTTTTATATATTACAGTGTAGTATCGTGTTCAAATTCAGAAGAAACCATTTTTGTTTATTCTTGTATTTAGTGACTAAGGAAGATTCGCCCGGCCAGCATTTCATCCTCCAGTTATTTTTAGACAAGAAGTCAAATCGTTTTTATTCGAAGCTGAATCGCCACCGCTCCAAAGAAACTCTGATTAAGACGCTGATCATATATCAAAATCCCGTGCAGTAATTGAACTGCTCAAGAAGCCGGGACAGCATCTCCAGCTGACCAGAGAAGTTAACATCCAGCCAAGACGCACTCAAACGGGAACTCCGTTGGGCCTGCGAACTCCGTCATCAGGGAAGCCGCATCATCATTATCCAGCGGCTAGACAGCCACTGCATCCGCAGCCAAAAATTTTGTTAATAAATATGTATAACCTTATGTCGTTGTCTGTGCAAGTTTAATTTAATGTCGGAAATCGATGGGATCGTGCAAAGAAGTCACTACTTCAGAAATTGAGACATAGAACATAGATTTTGAAACTGAAATTGGATAAATTGATACTCTAACTGTCCAAGCCAACTTGGATAGTTAGATGTTTGGAATAATTCCCTCCGGCCTATTCCAGTAAATCAAACAACGGAGGTGGTGCCCCATCTACGAGTGTGTTATTAATTGCCAGTGATTAATTACCCCCTTTTTCCCCAAGTAGAGTCTCCTACAACACCATGTGACAAAGTTATCCACCACGACTGTACTCAGCCTCCTCACCCTTGCTGATGCATCCAATGACAGCAGAGTCATCAGAAAACTTCTGAAGATGGCAAGACTCTGTCTAGTAGATGAAGTCCGTGGTGTAAAGGGTGAAGAGGAAAGGAGAGAGGACTAAAATACGTGTTTTGATTTTGTGGACTAGTTTGTACATTGACAGGCTCAATGTTATATTGTCTATCCTTAGTAGAAAACAATTGGCCATTCATACATATTTATATAGCACTTTCTTAGGCAGTGCTTTACATCCACTTTAATATTTCATTTTATTTTATTGTCTATTTTAGTATTTTATTTATATCTTTATCTTTATCTCTTGTTTCCATTCATGCTGTATTTCTATTTCTACTTTGCACGAAGCATTGGAACAAAAACAATTCCCCCCCCCCCGGGAATGAATACATTCTGATTCTGATTCTAATTCTGATTAGTTAAGGTTTGCAACTGATGCCACAAACACTGATAAGACCTAATCAGTAGGAAAACATGTGTGTGCGGCTTCCGTTCCTAAAACCTCAATTTCTGCCTGTCCAGACTGAGAACAGAGTTTCTGACTTTCTTAACACACACTGGAAGGAGTTTTAGCAAAGGCTCTGCTTTCAGTGAACAAAAACACTGTGTATGTGTTAACGACGATCAAATCGTACAGAAGAAGCTATGTTTATAATGAAAACCCATGCACATGGGGACATCACATTAGGGATATAGCTGATACCTACCCAGCGACCCTGCACTGATTGGTCACAGAAGATGCCCTGTGTGTCATCTGACACTAATGCTGCTGGTAAAAAAAAACAGTAGTTAAAATATGTGGGGAATCACTCAACAGTGATCTCAAGATGTCATGAAGAATAATTATTTTTTGTCAAATGTCATCAAACCATAAACCAACTTAATTCAAGTGTTCATACAGTTTTTGATGTATAGGTGCTTGTGCACCAAGAGGAGGACCCTAAATGAAGCAAGCCATGTCACGTAGCCTATCAGGATGTGTGTTGCCAGCAGCTGGGGGAGGAGCAGTGATGATTGACTGGTCCCCAGGAACATGGCTGCCACTACAGTCACATAAAACACACAATGCAAATTTGATCAAGCAGTACTTTTTCTTCACAAGGAATAGGTGAACTACAGCTCACTTCAGCTGTCCCACCACTGTCCACTACATTACTAACAAGCTCTGAATACATTTTTAAAAACAGTTTGTTAGATCTATTAGGAAATGTTTTTGGATGCAGACCAACCTGCAATAATCTCAGTCACAGAGCCAACTCCCCAGTGGGCCCAGTTAAAGATATATCTCCTGCAAAGATACACAGATAATACTATATATACTGTAATCAAAATATTATTAAATATAATTGCAAATCAGTTCCACAGCTACACATTAAATCACTTAATCTGCCAATTTTTGGTCACAAAGTCATCAGTTTGTTCGTCTTCCAGATACAAGCATGGTGCAAATCGCACAGGAAAAACTCTTCTCCTAACAGGAAGCATTGTATCACTGTCCAACGCTTTTTTTTTCTGACAACAGACACATCAAAATATATGAATGAGAACATAATAATAATAATAACAATATTATTAATAATAATAATAATAATAATAATAATGTGTTTTATTTAAATACGCCTTTCAAAGCACTCAAGGAAACAACAGTACATCAAAAAATCAGGAAACATTTTAGTGCAATTATGAAAAGATAAATAAATACGTTAAGAAGATGCAATTACAAAGTGCAATTAAAGCTGAAAGAAGCGATGAACGGGCCCTCGCAGTCCATGCTCCTGGATGTCTATTGTGTTGTAAATGCTTTTGTCTTGATAATAGTGCCACCTGCTGGTCATTTTTGGTGTTTGAGTTACAGGGGCCAGTCTATACCACCCCTATGACTTTCATTGACGTAAGTGTTATTGGCACAGTGCCAAATATTAAACTAGAAAAATTGCATTTCCTGTGAAAATACAGTGTGACTGCTGGCGGCTGAAGTGATTTCCAAAATCTGCCGGAAATGCATGAAGAATGAACGGTCAAGAATTTGCAGAAAAAGCTGAATTTTTTCAAAAGCTGAAAATGCAGAAAGGCTGAAAAGTTATATGCTGAATGGGCTAACAAAGTTAACAATGTTGATAGCTGAACAGTTTCTCCAGCTAAACACAAAGTTGAATGTATGAAGGAGCTGAAAAGGCAGAAAGATTAATATTTGAAAAAAAGCTGAAAAGGCAGAAAGATTAATATTTGAAAAAAAGCTGAAAAGACCATCAGCCAACAAGATTTCTTACATTTCTATGTATATATTGTCAATGTCAAGTAAAAGATGTAGGGTCCAAATCAAGCTGAAGAGATTTATTTCTCCAGTTTTTCCAGCTGCTCTCCACTCTAGAGATGATGTCACGCACTCTAGCTCACGCAATACACACCCATTATAAAATCAGAAGACGAGCTAAACATCCTTAAAATTAAAACTGTGATGGAGTTGCTGCAGGGCCAGAGTGATGTGTTCAGTAGAAGGAGTTCTGGTCATGATACGAGCAGCTGCGTTCTGGACCAGTTGGAGTTTATGGAGTGATTTCTGTGGAAGACCATGGAGGAGAGAATTACAGTCGTCCAGATGGGATGTAATCAGGGAGTTTACGAGAATAGCAGTGCAGGTTGGTGTAAGTGAGGGACGGAGATGGTTGATGTTACGTAGATGGAAGTATGCAGACCGGGTAACATTATTGATGTGGGCAGGCACGTACACACATAGGGCCCAAGGCGTGCTTGAGCCCCTGCCCTTTTTGCCTTTATTGAATTAATAAATTCCTATTGTGCATAGGCATGTAAAAAAAAAATGGCGATATAAAAACGCCATGGTTATCTACCGTACGCATTTCCTCGTAATATGGTGTTGTGTGTGTGTTGAGCCTATAAAGCCTCTTCTCTGTCCGCTGCTTATCCACTCTGTCTCTCACAGAGGACAGAGAGAGAGAGAGAGAGAGAGAGAGGGAGGGAGGGAGGTTATTAAAGAAGTGTGTTTTGGCTCATAACTCCCATATACCTTGTTGCACATTCAAAAACCTTATATAAAGGTGTTCAGTGAATTAAGATGAATCTTGTGGTATAGTGGCAACGCCCAATTTTACCGTTTTTTTTTTTTTTTTTTTTTCGCAAATTCGCGAAATGTCGAAAACCTACTTTTCCAAACTCCTCCCAGGTGATTTCACTGATTTGCACGGAACTTGGCACACAGCATCTGTGGACCCTCCTGACAAAAACGTTATCAAAAGACTTTTGATTAGTGATGGCTCGGTCGCGAACGAATCAGTTCGAACGAACGAGTCTTTAACGCGAACGAACTGACCTGATTCCCCGTTTCACTTCTCTCTCGTTCGTTCGTTCATTCTCACAGACCAGTCACTGTGTTGTTCACTGTTCAGTTATCAGAGTGGTGAGGAGGACTGAGAGCCAGCCAATCGTATGCTGGGTCTAGGACACTGTCGTCGAATTTTAGCCAATGAGAACCGTTTACATAAAAAAAAACCCATTTCATTTCGTTCGTAGCTCTCGTTCTCGTTCGGTTATGATTCCTCTCCTGTCATTCTCGTTCAGTTAGTCACTCGTTCTTGGCTAGCTGGCTTTAGCTGTTAGCTGCTAACTGTCGTGTTGTCCAAAAGTACACATAATCATGTAGTTGCAGCTATGTATTTGCCAAGAACAGCTTGTTATGTTGACCGTTAGCATGATCGTTTGAGAACGAGGACCTGAGAACTGTGCATTACAATCACTGCCGTTGTACCGGAAGTGCGACTGAACGAACGAACGAACGAACTACATGAACGAGTCATCCTGCCGAACTGACCGACGGGAACTGAATCTCGACATCGAACAATGAAATCCACCTCTACTTTTGATAGGCCAAACAATACTCAAGTTATTCAATAACAACTTCCTGCAGATTCGGTTCAAAACAGGAAGTGTTGCATATCTCCACATTGGTGTGGTCTAATGACATGAAACTCAGGTTACTATTTCCCCATGAGCCCCTGAGGCCCTGTGCAAAATGTTAGGCGATGACCACAAGGTGGCGCACTTTAAATTGAAGTATTTTATATCTCCACAACGGTTCTTCGGATTAACATGAAACTTAGTACATTTATTGTCAGTGCCCTCCTGAGGACAGCTTACGAAGGGTTTACCGATCCGCCACTAGGTGGTGCTCTGGTGGCCGTCTAATTTAATATTTGGCACTGTGCCCACACCATAACACTTATGGAAATGAAATTCATAGAGGTGCTACAGAATGACCCCTGTGACTCACACACCAAAAATGACCAGCAGGTGGCGCTATTTTCAATGCAAAATAACTCCCACATAATATTTCGCACATTGTTAAACCTCATATCTATGTTTGGTGTAGGCCACGCCCACTTTCGCGGTAACTTTCCATTCGCAAAATCGGAACAAATGAAAAACGTACTTTTTCGAACTCCTCCTAGGCAATTTAAGCGATATACACCAAACTTTGCATGAAGCATCTGTGGACCCTCCTGCCAAAAAACATCAAAAGAATTTTGTTAGACCAAAAGATGCCCAAAATATAGAACAACAAATTCCTGCACATTGTGTTCAAAAGAGACAGTCTTTCGTATTTTCACCAAATACATTCTGATTACTACAACACTTTTGCCAATTGTGTTCCATGGCCCAATGAGGGTTTGTGCAAAATTTGGTGCAAATCGGCCAATAGCTGGCGCTCTGGTGGCAGTCTAGTTAGTGTCAATGGAATTTAACGGGGAAATCTTCAAATCCTCTTCAAAACTCATCGACTTTCAACCTCTCCATGTCCCTCATACTTTGAGCTAGAGACACCATTCCTACTTTTAAAGAGTCAGAAGACTTTGAACTATTGGGCATGTATTCAGCTTTTTAAAACTTCTTTTACGGTTTTGAAATCATCACAGTTTTAGTTTTAAGGATTTTTAGGCCGTCTTCTTATTGTATAATGGGTGTGTATTGCGTGAGCTAGAGGGCATGACATCATCACGAGAGTGGAGAGCAGCTGGAAGAACTGGAGAAAAAATTCTCTTCAGCTTGATTTGGATCCCACATCTTTTAGGCTTTTTCAGGCTGTAGAAGTCCTAGAGTGACAAGCACTCCAGCAACTCCCCCTTAAGCCGCAATGTTAATTTTGAGCCTAAATTTCTAGAGGAGAGCAGACCGTACCTGTTTTGTCTGTCACCCTCATTTTTCACTCTACACAAATACAAAAATTTTCAGCTTTTTAAATATTCATCTTTCTTCATCTTCAGCTTTCATCATGCAGCAGGTGACATCTCACATCCATATCCATGCCTTGAACCCTGTGTTTCATCACAAAGGTGACATCATCCAGTGTTTTGACACCATCAGGG